>NW_028128060.1:0-23000 GCF_965231255.1 Vanellus vanellus
AGGTCCAAAAGGTGTGGGGCATTTGAAGGGGTTCCCGGAGGCAGTGAGGACCAGCATGACTTTTCCCCGCTGGGGCCTTTGCTGTGGGAGCAGCGGCTGGACGTTTGTGTTTTTTGCTCCGGTGGATGCCGAGAGTGAAAAACGGTGGTTTTGAGGATGGAGTCCACAGGAAAGCAGAGAGGTCCAAAAGGTGTGGGGCATTTGAAGGGGTTCCCGGAGGCAGTGAGGACCAGCATGACTTTTCCCCGCTGGGGCCTTTGCTGTGGGAGCAGCGGCTGGACGTTTGCGTTTTTTGCTCCGGAGGCTGCCGAGAGTGAAAAATGGTGGTTTTGAGGATGGAGTCCACAGGAAAGCAGAGAGGTCCAAAAGGTGTGGGGCATTTGAAGGGGTTCCCGGAGGCAGTGAGGACCAGCATGACTTTTCCCCGCTGGGGCCTTTGCTGTGGGAGCAGCGGCTGGACGTTTGCGTTTTTTGCTCCGGAGGCTGCCGAGAGTGAAAAATGGTGGTTTTGAGGATGGAGTCCACAGGAAAGCAGAGAGGTCCAAAAGGTGTGGGGCATTTGAAGGGGTTCCCGGAGGCAGTGAGGACCAGCATGACTTTTCCCCGCTGGGGCCTTTGCTGTGGGAGCAGCGGCTGGACGTTTGCGTTTTTTGCTCCGGTGGATGCCGAGAGTGAAAAACGGTGGTTTTGAGGATGGAGTCCACAGGAAAGCAGAGAGGTCCAAAAGGTGTGGGGCATTTGAAGGGGTTCCCGGAGGCAGTGAGGACCAGCATGACTTTTCCCCGCTGGGGCCTTTGCTGTGGGAGCAGCGGCTGGACGTTTGCGTTTTTTGCTCCGGAGGCTGCCGAGAGTGAAAAATGGTGGTTTTGAGGATGGAGTCCACAGGAAAGCAGAGAGGTCCAAAAGGTGTGGGGCATTTGAAGGGGTTCCCGGAGGCAGTGAGGACCAGCATGACTTTTCCCCGCTGGGGCCTTTGCTGTGGGAGCAGCGGCTGGACGTTTGCGTTTTTTGCTCCGGAGGCTGCCGAGAGTGAAAAACGGTGGTTTTGAGGATGGAGTCCACAGGAAAGCAGAGAGGTCCAAAAGGTGTGGGGCATTTGAAGGGGTTCCCGGAGGCAGTGAGGACCAGCATGACTTTTCCCCGCTGGGGCCTTTGCTGTGGGAGCAGCGGCTGGACGTTTGTGTTTTTTGCTCCGGTGGATGCCGAGAGAGAAAAACGGTGGTTTTGAGGATGGAGTCCACAGGAAAGCAGAGAGGTCCAAAAGGTGTGGGGCATTTGAAGGGGTTCCCGGAGGCAGTGAGGACCAGCATGACTTTTCCCCGCTGGGGCCTTTGCTGTGGGAGCAGCGGCTGGATGTTTGCGTTTTTTGCTCCGCTGGATGCCGAGAGTGAAAAACGGTGGTTTTGAGGATGGAGTCCACAGGAAAGCAGAGAGGTCCAAAAGGTGTGGGGCATTTGAAGGGGTTCCCGGAGGCAGTGAGGACCAGCATGACTTTTCCCCGCTGGGGCCTTTGCTGTGGGAGCAGCGGCTGGACGTTTGCGTTTTTTGCTCCGGAGGCTGCCGAGAGTGAAAAACGGTGGTTTTGAGGATGGAGTCCACAGGAAAGCAGAGAGGTCCAAAAGGTGTGGGGCATTTGAAGGGGTTCCCGGAGGCAGTGAGGACCAGCATGACTTTTCCCCGCTGGGGCCTTTGCTGTGGGAGCAGCGGCTGGACGTTTGCGTTTTTTGCTCCGGAGGCTGCCGAGAGTGAAAAACGGTGGTTTTGAGGATGGAGTCCACAGGAAAGCAGAGAGGTCCAAAAGGTGTGGGGCATTTGAAGGGGTTCCTGGAGGCAGTGAGGACCAGCATGACTTTTCCCCGCTGGGGCCTTTGCTGTGGGAGCAGCGGCTGGACGTTTGCGTTTTTTGCTCCGGAGGCTGCCGAGAGTGAAAAACGGTGGTTTTGAGGATGGAGTCCACAGGAAAGCAGAGAGGTCCAAAAGGTGTGGGGCATTTGAAGGGGTTCCCGGAGGCAGTGAGGACCAGCATGACTTTTCCCCGCTGGGGCCTTTGCTGTGGGAGCAGCGGCTGGACGTTTGCGTTTTTTGCTCCGGAGGCTGCCGAGAGTCAAAAACGGTGGTTTTGAGGATGGAGTCCACAGGAAAGCAGAGAGGTCCAAAAGGTGTGGAGCATTTGAAGGGGTTCCCGGAGGCAGTGAGGACCAGCATGACTTTTCCCCGCTGGGGCCTTTGCTGTGGGAGCAGCGGCTGGACGTTTGCGTTTTTTGCTCCGGAGGCTGCCGAGAGTCAAAAATGGTGGTTTTGAGGATGGAGTCCACAGGAAAGCAGAGAGGTCCAAAAGGTGTGGGGCATTTGAAGGGGTTCCCGGAGGCAGTGAGGACCAGCATGACTTTTCCCCGCTGGGGCCTTTGCTGTGGGAGCAGTGCTGAACGTTTGCGTTTTTTGCTCCGGAGGCTGCCGAGAGTGAAAAATGGTGGTTTTGAGGATGGAGTCCACAGGAAAGCAGAGAGGTCCAAAAGGTGTGGGGCATTTGAAGGGGTTCCCGGAGGCAGTGAGGACCAGCATGACTTTTCCCCGCTGGGGCCTTTGCTGTGGGAGCAGCGGCTGGACGTTTGCGTTTTTTGCTCCGGAGGCTGCCGAGAGTGAAAAACGGTGGTTTTGAGGATGGAGTCCACAGGAAAGCAGAGAGGTCCAAAAGGTGTGGGGCATTTGAAGGGGTTCCCGGAGGCAGTGAGGACCAGCATGACTTTTCCCCGCTGGGGCCTTTGCTGTGGGAGCAGCGGCTGGACGTTTGCGTTTTTTGCTCCGGAGGCTGCCGAGAGTGAAAAACGGTGGTTTTGAGGATGGAATCCACAGGAAAGCAGAGAGGTCCAAAAGGTGTGGGGCATTTGAAGGGGTTCCCGGAGGCAGTGAGGACCAGCATGACTTTTCCCCGCTGGGGCCTTTGCTGTGGGAGCAGCGGCTGGACGTTTGCGTTTTTTGCTCCGGAGGCTGCCGAGAGTGAAAAATGGTGGTTTTGAGGATGGAGTCCACAGGAAAGCAGAGAGGTCCAAAAGGTGTGGGGCATTTGAAGGGGTTCCCGGAGGCAGTGAGGACCAGCATGACTTTTCCCCGCTGGGGCCTTTGCTGTGGGAGCAGTGCTGAACGTTTGCGTTTTTTGCTCCGGAGGCTGCCGAGAGTGAAAAATGGTGGTTTTGAGGATGGAGTCCACAGGAAAGCAGAGAGGTCCAAAAGGTGTGGGGCATTTGAAGGGGTTCCCAGTGGCAGTGAGGACCAGCATGACTTTTCCCCGCTGGGGCCTTTGCTGTGGGAGCAGCGGCTGGACGTTTGCGTTTTTTGCTCCGGAGGCTGCCGAGAGTGAAAAATGGTGGTTTTGAGGATGGAGTCCACAGGAAAGCAGAGAGGTCCAAAAGGTGTGGGGCATTTGAAGGGGTTCCCGGAGGCAGTGAGGACCAGCATGACTTTTCCCCGCTGGGGCCTTTGCTGTGGGAGCAGCGGCTGGACGTTTGCGTTTTTTGCTCCGGAGGCTGCCGAGAGTGAAAAACGGTGGTTTTGAGGATGGAGTCCACAGGAAAGCAGAGAGGTCCAAAAGGTGTGGGGCATTTGAAGGGGTTCCCGGAGGCAGTGAGGACCAGCATGACTTTTCCCCGCTGGGGCCTTTGCTGTGGGAGCAGCGGCTGGACGTTTGCGTTTTTCGCTCCGGAGGCTGCCGAGAGTGAAAAATGGTGGTTTTGAGGATGGAGTCCACAGGAAAGCAGAGAGGTCCAAAAGGTGTGGGGCATTTGAAGGGGTTCCCGGAGGCAGTGAGGACCAGCATGACTTTTCCCCGCTGGGGCCTTTGCTGTGGGAGCAGCGGCTGGACGTTTGCGTTTTTTGCTCCGCTGGATGCCGAGAGTGAAAAACGGTGGTTTTGAGGATGGAGTCCACAGGAAAGCAGAGAGGTCCAAAAGGTGTGGGGCATTTGAAGGGGTTCCCGGAGGCAGTGAGGACCAGCATGACTTTTCCCGCTGGGGCCTTTGCTGTGGGAGCAGCGGCTGGACGTTTGCGTTTTTTGCTCCGGAGGCTGCCGAGAGTGAAAAACGGTGGTTTTGAGGATGGAGTCCACAGGAAAGCAGAGAGGTCCAAAAGGTGTGGGGCATTTGAAGGGGTTCCCGGAGGCAGTGAGGACCAGCATGACTTTTCCCCGCTGGGGCCTTTGCTGTGGGAGCAGTGCTGAACGTTTGCGTTTTTTGCTCCGGAGGCTGCCGAGAGTGAAAAATGGTGGTTTTGAGGATGGAGTCCACAGGAAAGCAGAGAGGTGCAAAAGGTGTGGGGCATTTGAAGGGGTTCCCGGAGGCAGTGAGGACCAGCATGACTTTTCCCCGCTGGGGCCTTTGCTGTGGAAGCAGCGGCTGGACGTTTGCGTTTTTTGCTCCGCTGGATGCCGAGAGTGAAAAACGGTGGTTTTGAGGATGGAGTCCACAGGAAAGCAGAGAGGTCCAAAAGGTGTGGGGCATTTGAAGGGGTTCCCGGAGGCAGTGAGGACCAGCATGACTTTTCCCCGCTGGGGCCTTTGCTGTGGGAGCAGCGGCTGGACGTTTGCGTTTTTTGCTCCGCTGGATGCCGAGAGTGAAAAACGGTGGTTTTGAGGATGGAGTCCACAGGAAAGCAGAGAGGTCCAAAAGGTGTGGGGCATTTGAAGGGGTTCCCGGAGGCAGTGAGGACCAGCATGACTTTTCCCCGCTGGGGCCTTTGCTGTGGGAGCAGCGGCTGGACGTTTGCGTTTTTTGCTCCGGTGGATGCCGAGAGTGAAAAACGGTGGTTTTGAGGATGGAGTCCACAGGAAAGCAGAGAGGTCCAAAAAGTGTGGGGCATTTGAAGGGGTTCCCGGAGGCAGTGAGGACCAGCATGACTTTTCCCCGCTGGGGCCTTTGCTGTGGGAGCAGCGGCTGGACGTTTGCGTTTTTTGCTCCGGAGGCTGCCGAGAGTGAAAAACGGTGGTTTTGAGGATGGAGTCCACAGGAAAGCAGAGAGGTCCAAAAGGTGTGGGGCATTTGAAGGGGTTCCCGGAGGCAGTGAGGACCAGCATGACTTTTCCCCGCTGGGGCCTTTGCTGTGGGAGCAGTGCTGGACGTTTGCGTTTTTTGCTCCGGAGGCTGCCGAGAGTGAAAAACGGTGGTTTTGAGGATGGAGTCCACAGGAAAGCAGAGAGGTCCAAAAGGTGTGGGGCATTTGAAGGGGTTCCCGGAGGCAGTGAGGACCAGCATGACTTTTCCCCGCTGGGGCCTTTGCTGTGGGAGCAGCGCCTGGACGTTTGCGTTTTTTGATCCGGCGGATGCCGAGAGTGAAAAACGGTGATTTTGAGGATGGAGTCCACAGGAAAGCAGAGAGGTCCAAAAGGTGTGGGGCATTTGAAGGGGTTCCCGGAGGCAGTGAGGACCAGCATGACTTTTCCCCGATGGGGCCTTTGCTGTGGGAGCAGCGGCTGGACGTTTGCGTTTTTTGCTCCGGAGGCTGCCGAGAGTGAAAAACGGTGGTTTTGAGGATGGAGTCCACAGGAAAGCAGAGAGGTCCAAAAGGTGTGGGGCATTTGAAGGGGTTCCCGGAGGCAGTGAGGACCAGCATGACTTTTCCCTGCTGGGGCATTTGCTGTGGGAGCAGCGGCTGGACGTTTGCGTTTTTTGCTCCGGAGGCTGCCGAGAGTGAAAAACGGTGGTTTTGAGGATGGAGTCCACAGGAAAGCAGAGAGGTGCAAAAGGTGTGGGGCATTTGAAGGGGTTCCCGGAGGCAGTGAGGACCAGCATGACTTTTCCCTGCTGGGGCATTTGCTGTGGGAGCAGCGGCTGGACGTTTGCGTTTTTGCTCCGGAGGCTGCCGAGAGTGAAAAACGGTGGTTTTGAGGATGGAGTCCACAGGAAAGCAGAGAGGTCCAAAAGGTGTGGGGCATTTGAAGAGGTTCCCGGAGGCAGTGAGGACCAGCATGACTTTTCCCCGCTGGGCCTTTGCTGTGGGAGCAGCGGCTGGACGTTTGCGTTTTTTTGCTACAGAGACTACCTAGGGTTAAAAACGGTGGTTTTGAGGATGGATTCCACAGGAAAACAGAGAGGTCCAAAAGGTGTGGGGCATTTGAAGGGGTTCCCGGAGGCAGTGAGGACCAGCATGACTTTTCCCCGCTGGGGCCTTTGCTGTGGTTGCAGCGGCTGGACGTTTGTGTTTTTTGCTCCGGAGGGTGCCGAGGGTTAAAAACGGTGGTTTTGAGGATGGAGTCCACAGGAAAGCAGAGAGGTCCAAAAGGTGTGGGGCATTTGAAGGGGTTCCCGGAGGCAGTGAGGACCAGCATGACTTTTCCCCGCTGGGGCCTTTGCTGTGGGAGCAGCGGCTGGACGTTTGCGTTTTTTGCTCCAGAGGCTGCCGAGAGTGAAAAACGGTGGTTTTGAGGATGGAGTCCACAGGAAAGCAGAGAGGTCCAAAAGGTGTGGGGCATTTGAAGGGGTTCCAGGAGGCAGTGAGGACCAGCATGACTTTTCCCCGCTGGGGCCTTTGCTGTGGGAGCAGCGGCTGGACGTTTGCGTTTTTTGCTCCGGAGTGTGCCGAGAGTGAAAAACGGTGGTTTTGAGGATGGAATCCACAGGAAAGCAGAGAGGTCCAAAAGGTGTGGGGCATTTGAAGGGGTTCCCGGAGGCAGTGAGGACCAGCATGACTTTTCCCCGCTGGGGCCTTTGCTGTGGGAGCAGCGGCTGGACGTTTTGCGTTTTTTGCTCCGGAGGCTGCCGAGAGTGAAAAACGATGGTTTTGAGGATGGAGTCCACATGAAAGCAGAGAGGTCCAAAAGGTGTGGGGCATTTGAAGGGGTTCCCGGAGCCAGTGAGGACCAGCATGACTTTTCCCCGCTGGGGCCTTTGCTGTGGGAGCAGCGGCTGGACGTTTGCGTTTTTTGCTCCGGAGGCTGCCGAGAGTGAAAAACGGTGGTTTTGAGGATGGAGTCCACAGGAAAGCAGAGAGGTCCAAAAGGTGTGGGGCATTTGAAGGGGTTCCCCGAGCCAGTGAGGACCAGCATGACTTTTCCCCGCTGGGGCCTTTGCTGTGGGAGCAGCGGCTGGACGTTTGCGTTTTTTTGCTCCGGAGGCTGCCGAGAGTGAAAAATGGTGGTTTTGAGGATGGAGTCCACAGGAAAGCAGAGAGGTGCAAAAGGTGTGGGGCATTTGAAGGGTTCCCGGAGGCAGTGAGGACCAGCATGACTTTTCCTGCTGGGGCATTTGCTGTGGGAGCAGCGGCTGGACGTTTGCGTTTTTTGCTCCGGAGGCTGCCGAGAGTGAAAAACGGTGGTTTTGAGGATGGAGTCCACAGGAAAGCAGAGAGGTCCAAAAGGTGTGGGGGCATTTGAAGGGGTTCCCGGAGGCAGTGAGGACCAGCATGACTTTTCCCCGCTGGGGCCTTGGCTGTGGGAGCAGCGGCTGGACGTTTGCGTTTTTTGCTCCGGAGGCTGCCGAGAGTGAAAAACGGTGGTTTTGAGGATGGAGTCCACAGGAAAGCAGAGAGGTCCAAAAGGTGTGGGGCATTTGAAGGGGTTCCCGGAGGCAGTGAGGACCAGCATGACTTTTCCCCGCTGGGGCCTTTGCTGTGGGAGCAGCGGCTGGACGTTTGCGTTTTTTGCTACAGAGACTACCGAGGGTTAAAAACGGTGGTTTTGAGGATGGATTCCACAGGAAAACAGAGAGGTCCAAAAGGTGTGGGGCATTTGAAGGGGTTCCCGGAGGCAGTGAGGACCAGCATGACTTTTCCCCGCTGGGGCCTTTGCTGTGGTTGCAGCGGCTGGACGTTTGTGTTTTTTGCTCCGGAGGGTGCCGAGGGTTAAAAACGGTGGTTTTGAGGATGGAGTCCACAGGAAAGCAGAGAGGTCCAAAGGTGTGGGGCATTTGAAGGGGTTCCCGGAGGCAGTGAGGACCAGCATGACTTTTCCCCGCTGGGGCCTTTGCTGTGGGAGCAGCGGCTGGACGTTTGCGTTTTTTGCTCCGGAGGCTGCCGAGAGTGAAAAACGGTGGTTTTGAGGATGGAGTCCACAGGAAAGCAGAGAGGTCCAAAAGGTGTGGGGCATTTGAAGGGGTTCCCGGAGGCAGTGAGGACCAGCATGACTTTTCCCCGCTGGGGCCTTTGCTGTGGGAGCAGTGCTGAACGTTTGCGTTTTTTGCTCCGGAGGCTGCCGAGAGTGAAAAATGGTGGTTTTGAGGATGGAGTCCACAGGAAAGCAGAGAGGTGCAAAAGGTGTGGGGGCATTTGAAGGGGTTCCCGGAGGCAGTGAGGACCAGCATGACTTTTCCCCGCTGGGGCCTTTGCTGTGGAAGCAGCGGCTGGACGTTTGCGTTTTTTGCTCCGCTGGATGCCGAGAGTGAAAAACGGTGGTTTTGAGGATGGAGTCCACAGGAAAGCAGAGAGGTCCAAAAGGTGTGGGGCATTTGAAGGGGTTCCCGGAGGCAGTGAGGACCAGCATGACTTTTCCCCGCTGGGGCCTTTGCTGTGGGAGCAGCGGCTGGACGTTTGTGTTTTTTGCTCCGGTGGATGCCGAGAGTGAAAAACGGTGGTTTTTGAGGATGGAGTCCACAGGAAAGCAGAGAGGTCCCAAAAGGTGTGGGGCATTTGAAGGGGTTCCCGGAGGCAGTGAGGACCAGCATGACTTTTCCCCGCTGGGGCCTTTGCTGTGGGAGCAGCGGCTGGACGTTTGCGTTTTTTGCTCCGGAGGCTGCCGAGAGTGAAAAACGGTGGTTTTGAGGATGGAGTCCACAGGAAAGCAGAGAGGTCCAAAAGGTGTGGGGCATTTGAAGGGGTTCCCGGAGGCAGTGAGGACCAGCATGACTTTTCCCCGCTGGGGCCTTTGCTGTGGGAGCAGTGCTGGACGTTTGCGTTTTTTGCTCCGGAGGCTGCCGAGAGTGAAAAATGGTGGTTTTGAGGATGGAGTCCACAGGAAAGCAGAGAGGTCCAAAAGGTGTGGGGCATTTTGAAGGGGTTCCCGGAGGCAGTGAGGACCAGCATGACTTTTCCCCGCTGGGGCCTTTGCTGTGGGAGCAGCGGCTGGACGTTTGCGTTTTTTGCTCCGGCGGATGCCGAGAGTGAAAAACGGTGATTTTGAGGATGGAGTCCACAGGAAAGCAGAGAGGTCCAAAAGGTGTGGGGCATTTGAAGGGGTTCCCGGAGGCAGTGAGGACCAGCATGACTTTTCCCCGATGGGGCCTTTGCTGTGGGAGCAGCGGCTGGACGTTTGCGTTTTTTGCTCCGGAGGCTGCCGAGAGTGAAAAACGGTGGTTTTGAGGATGGAGTCCACAGGAAAGCAGAGAGGTCCAAAAGGTGTGGGGCATTTGAAGGGGTTCCCCGAGCCAGTGAGGACCAGCATGACTTTTCCTTGCTGGGGCCTTTGCTGTGGGAGCAGCGGCTGGACGTTTGCGTTTTTTGCTCCGGAGGCTGCCGAGAGTGAAAAATGGTGGTTTTGAGGATGGAGTCCACAGGAAAGCAGAGAGGTGCAAAAGGTGTGGGGCATTTGAAGGGGTTCCCGGAGGCAGTGAGGACCAGCATGACTTTTCCCTGCTGGGGCATTTGCTGTGGGAGCAGCGGCTGGACGTTTGCGTTTTTTGCTCCGGAGGCTGCCGAGAGTGAAAAACGGTGGTTTTGAGGATGGAGTCCACAGGAAAGCAGAGAGGTCCAAAAGGTGTGGGGCATTTGAAGGGGTTCCCGGAGGCAGTGAGGACCAGCATGACTTTTCCCCGCTGGGCCTTTGCTGTGGGAGCAGCGGCTGGACGTTTGCGTTTTTTGCTCCGGAGGCTGCCGAGAGTGAAAAACGGTGGTTTTGAGGATGGAGTCCACACGAAAGCAGAGAGGTCCAAAAGGTGTGGGGCATTTGAAGGGGTTCCCGGAGGCAGTGAGGACCAGCATGACTTTTCCCCGCTGGGGCCTTTGCTGTGGGAGCAGCGGCTGGACGTTTGCATTTTTTGCTACAGAGACTACCTAGGGTTAAAAAACGGTGGTTTTGAGGATGGATTCCACAGGAAAACAGAGAGGTCCAAAAGGTGTGGGGCATTTGAAGGGGTTCCCGGAGGCAGTGAGGACTAGCATGACTTTTCCCCGCTGGGGCCTTTGCTGTGGTTGCAGCGGCTGGACGTTTGTGTTTTTTGCTCCGGAGGGTGCCGAGGGTTAAAAACGGTGGTTTTGAGGATGGAGTCCACAGGAAAGCAGAGAGGTCCAAAAGGTGTGGGGCATTTGAAGGGGTTCCCGGAGGCAGTGAGGACCAGCATGACTTTTCCCCGCTGGGGCCTTTGCTGTGGGAGCAGCGGCTGGACGTTTGCGTTTTTGCTCCAGAGGCTGCCGAGAGTGAAAAACGGTGGTTTTGAGGATGGAGTCCACAGGAAAGCAGAGAGGTCCAAAAGGTGTGGGGCATTTGAAGGGGTTCCAGGAGGCAGTGAGGACCAGCATGACTTTTCCCCGCTGGGGCCTTTGCTGTGGGAGCAGCGGCTGGACGTTTGCGTTTTTTGCTCCGGAGTGTGCCGAGAGTGAAAAACGGTGGTTTTGAGGATGGAATCCACAGGAAAGCAGAGAGGTCCAAAAGGTGTGGGGCATTTGAAGGGGTTCCCGGAGGCAGTGAGGACCAGCATGACTTTTCCCCGCTGGGGCCTTTGCTGTGGGAGCAGCGGCTGGACGTTTGCGTTTTTTGCTCCGGAGGCTGCCGAGAGTGAAAAACGATGGTTTTGAGGATGGAGTCCACATGAAAGCAGAGAGGTCCAAAAGGTGTGGGGCATTTGAAGGGGTTCCACGAGCAGAGAGGCCCAGCGGGCCCCGCTGGGGCCTTTGCTGTGGGAGCAGCGGCTGGACGTTTGCGTTTTTTGCTCCGGAGGCTGCCGAGAGTGAAAAACGGTGGTTTTGAGGATGGAGTCCACAGGAAAGCAGAGAGGTCCAAAAGGTGTGGGGCATTTGAAGGGGTTCCCCGAGCCAGTGAGGACCAGCATGACTTTTCCCCGCTGGGGCCTTTGCTGTGGGAGCAGCGGCTGGACGTTTGCGTTTTTTGCTCCGGAGGCTGCCGAGAGTGAAAAATGGTGGTTTTGAGGATGGAGTCCACAGGAAAGCAGAGAGGTGCAAAAGGTGTGGGGCATTTGAAGGGGTTCCCGGAGGCAGTGAGGACCAGCATGACTTTTCCCTGCTGGGGCATTTGCTGTGGGAGCAGCGGCTGGACGTTTGCGTTTTTTGCTCCGGAGGCTGCCGAGAGTGAAAAACGGTGGTTTTGAGGATGGAGTCCACAGGAAAGCAGAGAGGTCCAAAAGGTGTGGGGCATTTGAAGGGGTTCCCGGAGGCAGTGAGGACCAGCATGACTTTTCCCCGCTGGGGCCTTGGCTGTGGGAGCAGCGGCTGGACGTTTGCGTTTTTTGCTCCGGAGGCTGCCGAGAGTGAAAAACGGTGGTTTTGAGGATGGAGTCCACAGGAAAGCAGAGAGGTCCAAAAGGTGTGGGGCATTTGAAGGGGTTCCCGGAGGCAGTGAGGACCAGCATGACTTTTCCCCGCTGGGGCCTTTGCTGTGGGAGCAGCGGCTGGACGTTTGCGTTTTTTGCTACAGAGACTACCGAGGGTTAAAAACGGTGGTTTTGAGGATGGATTCCACAGGAAAACAGAGAGGTCCAAAAGGTGTGGGGCATTTGAAGGGGTTCCCGGAGGCAGTGAGGACCAGCATGACTTTTCCCCGCTGGGGCCTTTGCTGTGGTTGCAGCGGCTGGACGTTTGTGTTTTTTGCTCCGGAGGGTGCCGAGGGTTAAAAACGGTGGTTTTGAGGATGGAGTCCACAGGAAAGCAGAGAGGTCCAAAAGGTGTGGGGCATTTGAAGGGGTTCCCGGAGGCAGTGAGGACCAGCATGACTTTTCCCCGCTGGGGCCTTTGCTGTGGGAGCAGCGGCTGGACGTTTGCGTTTTTTGCTCCAGAGGCTGCCGAGAGTGAAAAACGGTGGTTTTGAGGATGGAGTCCACAGGAAAGCAGAGAGGTCCAAAAGGTGTGGGGCATTTGAAGGGGTTCCCGGAGGCAGTGAGGACCAGCATGACTTTTCCCCGCTGGGGCCTTTGCTGTGGGAGCAGCGGCTGGACGTTTGCGTTTTTTGCTCCAGAGGCTGCCGAGAGTCAAAAATGGTGGTTTTGAGGATGGAGTCCACAGGAAAGCAGAGAGGTCCAAAAGGTGTGGGGCATTTGAAGGGGTTCCAGGAGGCAGTGAGGACCAGCATGACTTTTCCCCGCTGGGGCATTTGCTGTGGGAGCAGCGGCTGGACGTTTGCGTTTTTTGCTCCGGAGGCTGCCGAGAGTGAAAAACGGTGGTTTTGAGGATGGAATCCACAGGAAAGCAGAGAGGTCCAAAAGGTGTGGGGCATTTGAAGGGGTTCCCGGAGGCAGTGAGGACCAGCATGACTTTTCCCCGCTGGGGCCTTTGCTGTGGGAGCAGCGGCTGGACGTTTGCGTTTTTTGCTCCGGAGGCTGCCGAGAGTGAAAAACGATGGTTTTGAGGATGGAGTCCACATGAAAGCAGAGAGGTCCAAAAGGTGTGGGGCATTTGAAGGGGTTCCCGGAGCCAGTGAGGACCAGCATGACTTTTCCCCGCTGGAACCTTTGCTGTGGGAGCAGCGGCTGGACGTTTGCGTTTTTTGCTCCGGAGGCTGCCGAGAGTGAAAAACGGTGGTTTTGAGGATGGAGTCCACAGGAAAGCAGAGAGGTCCAAAAGGTGTGGGGCATTTGAAGGGGTTCCCGGAGGCAGTGAGGACCAGCATGACTTTTCCCCGCTGGGGCCTTTGCTGTGGGAGCAGCGGCTGGACGTTTGCGTTTTTTGCTACAGAGACTACCGAGGGTTAAAAACGGTGGTTTTGAGGATGGATTCCACAGGAAAGCAGAGAGGTCCAAAAGGTGTGGGGCATTTGAAGGGGTTCCCGGAGGCAGTTAGGACCAGCATGACTTTTCTGCCTTGGAACCTTTGGTGTGGGAGCAGCGGCTGGACGTTAGCGTTTTTTGCTCCGGAGGCTGCCGAGAGTGAAAAACGGTTGTTTTGAGGATGGAGTCCACAGGAAAGCAGAGAGGTCCAAAAGGTGTGGGGCATCTGAAGGGGTTCCCGGAGGCAGTGAGGACCAGCATGACTTTTCCCCGCTGGGGCCTTTGCTGTGGGAGCAGCGGCTGGACGTTTGCGTTTTTTGCTCCGGAGGCTGCCGAGAGTGAAAAACGGTGGTTTTGAGGATGGAGTCCACAGGAAAGCAGAGAGGTCTAAAAGGTGTGGGGCATTTGAAGGGGTTCCCGGAGGCAGTGAGGACCAGCATGACTTTTCCCCGCTGGGGCCTTTGCTGTGGGAGCAGCGGCTGGACGTTTGCGTTTTTTGCTCCGGAGGCTGCCGAAGGTGAAAAACGGTGGTTTTGAGGATGGAGTCCACAGGAAAGCAGAGAGGTCCTAAAGGTGTGGGGCATTTGAAGGGGTTCCCGGAGGCAGTGAGGACCAGCATGACTTTTTCCCGCTGGGGCCTTTGCTGTGGGAGCAGCGGCTGGACGTTAGCGTTTTTTGCTCCGGAGGCTGCCGAGAGTGAAAAACCGTTGTTTTGAGGATGGAGTCCACAGGAAAGCAGAGAGGTCCAAAAGGTGTGGAGCATCTGAAGGGGTTCCCGGAGGCAGTGAGGACCAGCATGACTTTTCCCCGCTGGGGCCTTTGCTGTGGGAGCAGCGGCTGGACGTTTGCGTTTTTTGCTCCGGAGGCTGCCGAGAGTGAAAAACGGTGGTTTTGAGGATGGAGTCCACAGGAAAGCAGAGAGGTCCTAAAGGTGTGGGGCATTTGAAGGGGTTCCCGGAGGCAGTGAGGACCAGCATTACTTTTCCCCGCTGGGGCCTTTGCTGTGGAAGCAGCGGCTAGACGTTTGCGTTTTTTACTCTGGAGGCTGCCGAGAGTAAAAAACGGTGGTTTTGAGGATGGAGTCCACAGGAAAGCAGAGAGGTCCAAAAGGTGTGGGGCATTTGAAGGGGTTCCCGGAGGCAGTGAGGACCAGCATGACTTTTCCCCGCTGGGGCCTTTGCTGTAGGAGCAGCGGCTGGACGTTTGCATTTTTTGCTTCGGCGGATGCCAAGAGTGAAAAATGGTGGTTTTGAGGATGGAGTCCACAGGAAAGCAGAGAGGTGCAAAAGGTGTGGGGCATTTGAAGGTGTTCCCGGAGGCAGTGAGGACCAGCATGACTTTTTCCCGCTGGGGCCTTTGCTGTGGGAGCAGCGGCTGGACGTTAGCGTTTTTTGCTCCGGAGGCTGCCGAGAGTGAAAAAACCGTTGTTTTGAGGATGGAGTCCACAGGAAAGCAGAGAGGTCTAAAAGGTGTGGGGCATTTGAAGGGGTTCCCGGAGGCAGTGAGGACCAGCATGACTTTTCCCCGCTGGGGCCTTTGCTGTGGGAGCAGCGGCTGGACGTTTGCGTTTTTTGCTCCGGAGGCTGCCGAAGGTGAAAAAACGGTGGTTTTGAGGATGGAGTCCACAGGAAAGCAGAGAGGTCCTAAAGGTGTGGGGCATTTGAAGGGGTTCCCGGAGGCAGTGAGGACCAGCATGACTTTTTCCCGCTGGGGCCTTTGCTGTGGGAGCAGCGGCTGGACGTTAGCGTTTTTTGCTCCGGAGGCTGCCGAGAGTGAAAAACCGTTGTTTTGAGGATGGAGTCCACAGGAAAGCAGAGAGGTCCAAAAGGTGTGGAGCATCTGAAGGGGTTCCCGGAGGCAGTGAGGACCAGCATGACTTTTCCCCGCTGGGGCCTTTGCTGTGGGAGCAGCGGCTGGACGTTTGCGTTTTTTGCTCCGGAGGCTGCCGAGAGTGAAAAACGGTGGTTTTGAGGATGGAGTCCACAGGAAAGCAGAGAGGTCCTAAAGGTGTGGGGCATTTGAAGGGGTTCCCGGAGGCAGTGAGGACCAGCATTACTTTTCCCCGCTGGGGCCTTTGCTGTGGAAGCAGCGGCTAGACGTTTGCGTTTTTTACTCTGGAGGCTGCCGAGAGTAAAAAACGGTGGTTTTGAGGATGGAGTCCACAGGAAAGCAGAGAGGTCCAAAAGGTGTGGGGCATTTGAAGGGGTTCCCGGAGGCAGTGAGGACCAGCATGACTTTTTCCCGCTGGGGCCTTTGCTGTGGGAGCAGCGGCTGGACGTTTGCGTTTTTTGCTCCGGAGGCTGCCGAGAGTGATAAACGGTGGTTTTGAGGATGGATTCCACAGGAAAGCAGAGAGTTCCAAAAGGTGTGGGGCATTTGAAGGGGTTCCCGGAGGCAGTGAGGACCAGCATGACTTTTTCCCGCTGGGGCCTTTGCTGTGGGAGCAGCGGCTGGACGTTAGCGTTTTTTGCTCCGGAGGCTGCCGAGAGTGAAAAACGGTGGTTTTGAGGATGGATTCCACAGGAAAACAGAGAGGTCCAAAAGGTGTGGGGCATTTGAAGGGGTTCCCGGAGGCAGTGAAGACCAGCATGACTTTTCCCCGCTGGGGCCTTTGCTGTGGGAGCAGCGGCTGGACGTTTGCGTTTTTTGCTCCGGAGGCTGCCGAGAGTGAAAAACGGTGGTTTTGAGGATGGAGTCCACAGGAAAGCAGAGAGGTCCAAAAGGTGTGGGGCATTTGAAGGGGTTCCCGGAGGCAGTGAGGACCAGCATGACTTTTTCCCGCTGGGGCCTTTGCTGTGGGAGCAGCGGCTGGACGTTAGCGTTTTTTGCTCCGGAGGCTGCCGAGAGTGAAAAACGGTGGTTTTGAGGATGGATTCCACAGGAAAACAGAGAGGTCCAAAAGGTGTGGGGCATTTGAAGGGGTTCCCGGAGGCAGTGAAGACCAGCATGACTTTTCCCCGCTGGGGCCTTTGCTGTGGGAGCAGCGGCTGGACGTTTGCGTTTTTTGCTCCGGAGGCTGCCGAGAGTGAAAAACGGTGGTTTTGAGGATGGAGTCCACAGGAAAGCAGAGAGGTCCAAAAGGTGTGGGGCATTTGAAGGGGTTCTCGGAGGCAGTGAGGACCAGCATTACTTTTCCCCGCTGGGGCCTTTGCTGTGGGAGCAGCGGCTGGACGTTTGCGTTTTTTGATCCGGAGGCTGGCGAGAGTGAAAAACGGTGGTTTTGAGGATGGAGTCCAAAGGAAAGCAGAGAGGTCCAAAAAGTGTGGGGCATTTGAAGGGGTTCCAAGAGGCAGTGAGGACCAGCATGACTTTTCCCCGCTGGGGCCTTTGCTGTGGGAGCAGCGGCTGGACGTTTGCTCTTTTTGCTCTGGAGGCTGCCGAGGGTTAAAAACGGTGGTTTTGAGGATGGAGTCCACAGGAAAGCAGAGAGGTCTAAAAGGTATGGGGCATTTGAAGGGGTTCCCGGAGGCAGTGAGGACCAGCATGACTTTTCCGCCTTGGAACCTTTGCTGTGGGAGCAGCGGCTGGACGTTTGCGTTTTTTGCTCCGGCGGATGCTGAGAGTGAAAAACGGTGGTTTTGAGGATGGAGTCCACAGGAAAGCAGAGAGGTCTAAAAGGTGTGGGGCATTTGAAGGGGTTCCCGGAGGCAGTGAGGACCAGCATGACTTTTCCCCGCTGGGGCCTTTGCTGTGGGAGCAGCGGCTGGACGTTTGCGTTTTTTGCTCCGGAGGCTGCCGAGAGTGAAAAACGGTGGTTTTGAGGATGGAGTCCCCAGGAAAGCAGAGAGGTCTAAAAGGTGTGGGGCATTTGAAGGGGTTCCCGGAGGCAGTGAGGACCAGCATGACTTTTCCCCGCTGGGGCCTTTGCTGTGGGAGCAGCGGCTGGACGTTTGCGTTTTTTGCTCCGGAGGCTGCCGAGAGTGAAAAACGGTTGTTTTGAGGATGGAGTCCACAGGAAAGCAGAGAGGTCCAAAAGGTGTGGGGCATTTGAAGGGGTTCCCGGAGGCAGTGAGGACCAGCATGACTTTTCCCCGCTGGGGCCTTTGCTGTGGGAGCAGCGGCTGGACGTTTGCGTTTTTTGCTCCGGAGGCTGCCGAGAGTGAAAAACGGTGGTTTTGAGGATGGAGTCCACAGGAAAGCAGAGAGGTCCAAAAGGTGTGGGGCATTTGAAGGGGTTCCCGGAGGCAGTGAGGACCAGCATGACTTTTCCCCGCTGGGGCCTTTGCTGTGGGAGCAGCGGCTGGACGTTTGCGTTTTTTGCTCCGGAGGCTGCCGAGAGTGATAAACGGTGGTTTTGAGGATGGATTCCACAGGAAAGCAGAGAGTTCCAAAAGGTGTGGGGCATTTGAAGGGGTTCCCGGAGGCAGTGAGGACCAGCATGACTTTTCCCCGCTGGGGCCTTTGCTGTGGGAGCAGCGGCTGGACCTTTGCGTTTTTTGCTCCGGTGGATGCCGAGAGTGAAAAACGGTGGTTTTGAGGATGGAGTCCACAGGAAAGCAGAGAGGTCCAAAAGGTGTGGGGCATTTGAAGGGGTTCCCGGAGGCAGTGAGGACCAGCATGACTTTTTCCCGCTGGGGCCTTTGCTGTGGGAGCAGCGGCTGGACGTTAGCGTTTTTTGCTCCGGAGGCTGCCGAGAGTGAAAAACGGTGGTTTTGAGGATGGATTCCACAGGAAAACAGAGAGGTCCAAAAGGTGTGGGGCATTTGAAGGGGTTCCCGGAGGCAGTGAAGACCAGCATGACTTTTCCCCGCTGGGGCCTTTGCTGTGGGAGCAGCGGCTGGACGTTTGCGTTTTTTGCTCCGGAGGCTGCCGAGAGTGAAAAACGGTGGTTTTGAGGATGGAGTCCACAGGAAAGCAGAGAGGTCCAAAAGGTGTGGGGCATTTGAAGGGGTTCTCGGAGGCAGTGAGGACCAGCATTACTTTTCCCCGCTGGGGCCTTTGCTGTGGGAGCAGCGGCTGGACGTTTGCGTTTTTTGATCCGGAGGCTGGCGAGAGTGAAAAACGGTGGTTTTGAGGATGGAGTCCAAAGGAAAGCAGAGAGGTCCAAAAAGTGTGGGGCATTTGAAGGGGTTCCAAGAGGCAGTGAGGACCAGCATGACTTTTCCCCGCTGGGGCCTTTGCTGTGGGAGCAGCGGCTGGACGTTTGCTCTTTTTGCTCTGGAGGCTGCCGAGGGTTAAAAACGGTGGTTTTGAGGATGGAGTCCACAGGAAAGCAGAGAGGTCTAAAAGGTATGGGGCATTTGAAGGGGTTCCCGGAGGCAGTGAGGACCAGCATGACTTTTCCGCCTTGGAACCTTTGCTGTGGGAGCAGCGGCTGGACGTTTGCGTTTTTTGCTCCGGCGGATGCTGAGAGTGAAAAACGGTGGTTTTGAGGATGGAGTCCACAGGAAAGCAGAGAGGTCCAAAAGGTGTGGGGCATTTGAAGGGGTTCCCGGAGGCAGTGAGGACCAGCATGACTTTTCCCCGCTGGGGCCTTTGCTGTGGGAGCAGCGGCTGGACGTTTGCGTTTTTTGCTCCGGAGGCTCTCGAGAGTGAAAAACGGTGGTTTTGAGGATGGAGTCCACAGGAAAGCAGAGAGGTCCAAAAGGTGTGGGGCATTTGAAGGGGTTCCCGGAGGCAGTGAGGACCAGCATGACTTTTCCCCGCTGGGGCCTTTGCTGTGGGAGCAGCGGCTCGACGTTTGCGTTTTTTGCTCCGGAGGCTGCCGAGAGTGATAAACGGTGGTTTTGAGGATGGATTCCACAGGAAAGCAGAGAGGTCCAAAAGGTGTGGGGCATTTGAAGGGGTTCCCGGAGGCAGTGAGGACCAGCATGACTTTTCCCCGCTGGGGCCTTTGCTGTGGGAGCAGCGGCTGGACCTTTGCGTTTTTTGCTCCGGTGGATGCCGAGAGTGAAAAACGGTGGTTTTGAGGATGGAGTCCACAGGAAAGCAGAGAGGTCCAAAAGGTGTGGGGCATTTGAAGGGGTTCCCGGAGGCAGTGAGGACCAGTATGACTTTTTCCCGCTGGGGCCTTTGCTGTGGGAGCAGCGGCTGGACGTTAGCGTTTTTTGCTCCGGAGGCTGCCGAGAGTGAAAAACGGTGGTTTTGAGGATGGAGTCCACAGGAAAGCAGAGAGGTCTAAAAGTTGTGGGGCATTTGAAGGGGTTCCCGGAGGCAGTGAAGACCAGCATGACTTTTCCCCGCTGGGGCCTTTGCTGTGGGAGCAGCGGCTGGACGTTTGCGTTTTTTGCTCCGGAGGCTGTCGAGAGTGAAAAACGGTGGTTTTGAGGATGCATTCCACAGGAAAGCAGAGAGGTCCAAAAGGTGTGGGGCATTTGAAGGGGTTCCCGGAGGCAGTGAGGACCAGCATGACTTTTCCCCGCTGGGGCCTTTGCTGTGGGAGCAGGGGCTGGACGTTTGTGTTTTTTGCTCCGGAGGCTGCCGAGAGTGAAAAACGGTGGTTTTGAGGATGGAGTCCACAGGAAAACAGAGAGGTCCAAAAGGTGTGGGGCATTTGAAGGGGTTCCCGGAGGCAGTGAGGACCAGCATGACTTTTCCGCCTTGGAACCTTTGCTGTGGGAGCAGCGGCTGGACGTTTGCGTTTTTTGCTCCGGAGGCTGCCGAGAGTGAAAAACGGTGATTTTGAGTATGGAGTCCACAGGAAAGCAGAGAGGTCCAAAAGGTGTGGGGCATTTGAAGGGGTTCCTGGAGGCAGTGAGGACCAGCATGACTTTTCCCCGCTGGGGCCTTTGCTGTGGAAGCAGCGGCTGGACGTTTGCGTTTTTTGCTCCGGAGGCTGCCGAGAGTGAAAAACGGTGGTTTTGAGGATGGAGTCCACTGGAAAGCAGAGAGGTCCAAAAGGTGTGGGGCATTTGAAGGGGTTCCCGCAGGCAGTGAGGACCAGCATGACTTTTCCCTGCTGGGGCCTTTGGTGTGGGAGCAGCGGCTGGACGTTTGCGTTTTTTGATCCGGAGGCTGGCGAGAGTGAAAAACGGTGGTTTTGAGGATGGAGTCCACAGGAAAGCAGAGAGGTCCAAAAGGTGTGGGGCATTTGAAGGGGTTCCCGGAGGCAGTGAGGACCAGCATGACTTTTCCGCCTTGGAACCTTTGCTGTGGGAGCAGCGGCTGGACGTTTGCGCTTTTTGCTCCGGAGGGTGCCGAGCGTGAAAAACGGTGGTTTTGAGGATGGATTCCACAGGAAAGCAGAGAGGTCCAAAAGGTGTGGGGCATTTGAAGGGGTTCCCGGAGGCAGTGAGGACCAGCATGACTTTTCCGCCTTGGAACCTTTGCTGTGGGAGCAGCGGCTGGACGCTTGCGTTTTTTGCTACGGCGGATGCCGAGAGTGAAAAACGGTGGTTTTGAGGATGGAGTCCACAGGAAAGCAGAGAGGTCCAAAAGGTGTGGGGCATTTGAAGGGGTTCCCGGAGGCAGTGAGGACCAGCATGACTTTTCCGCCTTGGAACCTTTGCTGTGGGAGCAGCGGCTGGACGTTTGCGTTTTTTGCTACAGAGGCTGCCGAGAGTGAAAAACGGTGGTTTTGAGGATGGAGTCCACAGGAAAGCAGAGAGGTCCAAAAGGTGTGGGGCATTTGAAGGGGTTCCCGAAGGCAGTGAGGACCAGCATGACTTTTCCGCCTTGGAACCTTTGCTGTGGGAGCAGCGGCTGGACGTTTGCTTTTTTTTCTCCGGAGGCTGCCGAGAGTTAAAAATGGTGGTTTTGAGGATGGAGTCCACAGGAAAGCAGAGAGGTGCAAAAGGTGTGGGGCATTTGAAGGGGTTCCCGGAGGCAGTGAGGACCAGCATGACTTTTCGGCCTTGGAACCTTTGCTGTGGGAGCAGCGGCTGGACGTTTGCGTTTTTTGCTCCGGGGGATGCCGAGAGTGAAAAACGGTGGTTTTGAGGATGGAGTCCACAGGAAAGCAGAGAGGTCCAAAAGGTGTGGGTCATTTGAAGGGGTTCCCGGAGGCAGTGAGGACCAGCATGACTTTTCCCCGCTGGGGCCTTTGCTGTGGGAGCAGCGGCTGGACGTTTGCGTTTTTTGCTCCGGAGGCTGCCGAGAGTGAAAAACGGTGGTTTTGAGGATGGAGTCCACAGGAAAGCAGAGAGGTCCAAAAGGTGTGGGGCATTTGAAGGGGTTCCCGGAGGCAGTGAGGACCAGCATGACTTTTCCGCCTTGGAACCTTTGCTGTGGGAGCAGCGGCTGGACGTTTGCGTTTTTTGCTACAGAGACTACCGAGGGTTAAAAATGGTGGTTTTGAGGATGGAGCCCACAGGAAAGCAGAGAGGTCCAAAAGGTGTGGGGCATTTGAAGGGGTTCCCGGAGGCAGTGAGGACCA
Organism: Vanellus vanellus; assembly: GCF_965231255.1. Lineage (NCBI taxonomy): Eukaryota > Metazoa > Chordata > Aves > Charadriiformes > Charadriidae > Vanellus > Vanellus vanellus. The sequence goes on from NW_028128060.1 coordinate 21,166, forward strand.
GCATGACTTTTCAGCCTTGGAACCTTTGCTGTGGGAGCAGCGGCTGGACGTTTGCGTTTTTAGCTCCGGAGGCTGTCGAGAGTGAAAAACGGTGGTTTTGAGGATGGAGTCCACACGAAAGCAGAGAGGTCCAAAAGGTGTGGGGCATTTGAAGGGGTTCCCGGAGGTAGTGAGGACCAGCATGACTTTTCCCCGCTGGGGCCTTTGCTGTGGGAGCAGCGGCTGGACGTTTGCGCTTTTTGCTCCGGAGGGTGCCGAGGGTTAAAAACGGTGGTTTTGAGGATGGAGTCCACACGAAAGCAGAGAGGTCTAAAAGGTGTGGGGCATTTGAAGGGGTTCCCAGAGGCAGTGAGGACCAGCATGACTTTTCAGACTTGGAACCTTTGCTGTGGGAGCAGCGGCTGGACGTTTGCGTTTTTTGCTCCGGCGGTTGCCGAGAGTGAAAAACGGTTGTTTTGAGGATGGAGTCCACAGGAAAGCAGAGAGGTCCAAAAGGTGTGGGGCATTTGAAGGGCTTCCCGGAGGCAGTGAGGACCAGCATGACCTTTCCCCGCTGGGGCCTTTGCTGTGGGAGCAGCGGCTGGACGTTTGCGTTTTTTGCTCCGGAGGCTGCCGAGAGTGAAAAAACGGTGGTTTTGAGGATGGAGTCCACAGGAAAGCAGAGAGGTCCAAAAGGTGTGGGGCATTTGAAGGGGTTCCCGGAGGCAGTGAGGACCAGCATGACTTTTCCGCCTTGGAACCTTTGCTGTGGGAGCAGCGGCTGGACGTTTGCGTTTTTTGCTCCGGAGGCTGCCGAGAGTGAAAAACGGTGATTTTGAGTATGGAGTCCACAGGAAAGCAGAGAGGTCCAAAAGGTGTGGGGCATTTGAAGGGGTTCCTGGAGGCAGTGAGGACCAGCATGACTTTTCCCCGCTGGGGCCTTTGCTGTGGAAGCAGCGGCTGGACGTTTGCGTTTTTTGCTCCGGAGGCTGCCGAGAGTGAAAAACGGTGGTTTTGAGGATGGAGTCCACTGGAAAGCAGAGAGGTCCAAAAGGTGTGGGGCATTTGAAGGGGTTCCCGCAGGCAGTGAGGACCAGCATGACTTTTCCCTGCTGGGGCCTTTGGTGTGGGAGCAGCGGCTGGACGTTTGCGTTTTTTGATCCGGAGGCTGGCGAGAGTGAAAAACGGTGGTTTTGAGGATGGAGTCCACAGGAAAGCAGAGAGGTCCAAAAGGTGTGGGGCATTTGAAGGGGTTCCCGGAGGCAGTGAGGACCAGCATGACTTTTCCGCCTTGGAACCTTTGCTGTGGGAGCAGCGGCTGGACGTTTGCGCTTTTTGCTCCGGAGGGTGCCGAGCGTGAAAAACGGTGGTTTTGAGGATGGATTCCACAGGAAAGCAGAGAGGTCCAAAAGGTGTGGGGCATTTGAAGGGGTTCCCGGAGGCAGTGAGGACCAGCATGACTTTTCCGCCTTGGAACCTTTGCTGTGGGAGCAGCGGCTGGACGCTTGCGTTTTTTGCTACGGCGGATGCCGAGAGTGAAAAACGGTGGTTTTGAGGATGGAGTCCACAGGAAAGCAGAGAGGTCCAAAAGGTGTGGGGCATTTGAAGGGGTTCCCGGAGGCAGTGAGGACCAGCATGACTTTTCCGCCTTGGAACCTTTGCTGTGGGAGCAGCGGCTGGACGTTTGCGTTTTTTGCTACAGAGGCTGCCGAGAGTGAAAAACGGTGGTTTTGAGGATGGAGTCCACAGGAAAGCAGAGAGGTCCAAAAGGTGTGGGGCATTTGAAGGGGTTCCCGAAGGCAGTGAGGACCAGCATGACTTTTCCGCCTTGGAACCTTTGCTGTGGGAGCAGCGGC